>NC_057804.1:501101708-501114394 GCF_018294505.1 Triticum aestivum
GTCGCTCAGACGTCCGACTGTGGCATACCTGTTATTTACTTTTGACATAAGCCCTTTCTGCGATGTCGCTCAGACGTTCGACTGTGGCATACTTGTTATTTACTTTTGAGATAAGCCCTTTCTGTGATGTCGCTCAGAAGTCTGAGTGTGGCACACTAGTTATTTACTTTTGATATAAGCCCTTTCTGTGATGTCGCTCAGACGTCCGACTGTGGCATGCTTGTCATTTACCTTTCAATATAAGCCCTTTATGTGGTGTCGCTTAGACGCCCGACTGCGGCATGTTTATTTATTTGTTTACCTTTCGAGGCGTCGCTCCACACACCCGATCGGTCTGCAGTTGTTTATTGAATTTCGGGAAGACTACCGCCCGACTTCCTTTTTACTTATCATGTCGTGCAAATATTTATTATTTGAATGAGCATTATTACTTTTGCTCATGACGCATTCATGCATGCGTTTGTTATATCTTTTGTCCGAACTGTCTTGCGAGTACTTTCAAAGTACTCACTTGGCTTGTTAATTTGGCCAGATGTTGATGAAGGCGATCTCATGGATGAAGAGTTTGATAGGGAGTCCGACGCCTAGAGGAGTCCCAGTCAGTCCCGTGCGATCCTGGATTTGGTCATTGTATTATGTCCGCTTCCGCTACCCCGGAAATAAATTCATCGAGCCTCACCTCGACGCTCGATGAGCTGCCAGTTTAGGAGCCAAGTTACCCACCACCACTTTTATCTCGAGTCAGTAGCATGTCACCACACCCCTGTGTCATAACCGCCCTTATGTACAATATTGGTGTGTTTGTAATAAATTGTTGAGCAACCTTAGCTCAACCCTGTAATATATTTGATGCTACTAGTCTTCTGTATTCAAGTATTTGTCTACCAGTAAGGATAACTCACTACTAGGGAAAAGCCTATACACAGAATCTTATCAGCAGCGCGCTGTAAAATAAGGCGCTGCTGCTAATTAGCAGTAGCGTGCTCGGGGGTAACTCGCTTCTGAAACCAATATAGCAGTAGCGCGCCCGCTCAAAGAAGCGCTACTGTTATAATTCCCATGAGGCCGCCACGAGGCTTGTTATAGCAGCAACGGGTTACAATGACGGGCGCTACTGCTACGTAGCATAGTAGCAGCGCATTGCTGCAATAAGCGCTACTGCTAAATTTACTACAAAAGTTTTGCCCCATCTCCTCTATCCGATCCACACTCACACAGTCACACACTAGCTCTCTAGATCCCCTCTCAATCCCCCGCGCCGGTCCACCCCCATCGCCCCTCCTCCGTCTGCGCCGCCGTCACCTCCTCCTCCTTGCTGGACTCGGTACCGGCCTCCTCGTCCATCCTCCCTCTCCACTCGCCGCTGGCCGGCCCCTCCTCGCTCCGCCTTCCTCCTCCGTCCTCCCTCCACTGGCCGCGCCGGCCGGCCCCTCCTCGCTCCGCCTTCCTCCTCCATACTACTCTCTTCTCCCTCCTCGAGTCGCCCCTCCTTCTCCCTCCTGCCTGCTACATTTTGATTTAGTAGCTAGGCTAGTTCATATGCAACATTTTGATTTAGTTGATATGATTTAGTTGATTTAATTAGTAGGCTAGTTGATTTAGTTGACTTAGAACATTTTGATTTAGTTGATTTAATAGGCTAGTTCATTTAGTTGATTTAGTTGACTGAGAACGTTTTGATTTAGTTGATTTAATAGTCTAGTTCATTTAGTTGATTTAGTTGACTTAGAACATTTTGATTTAGTTGATTTAGTAGGGTAGTTCATTTAATTAGTTGATTTAGAACATTTTGATTTAGTTGATTTAGAACATTTTGATTTAGTTGATTTAGTAGGCTAGTTGATTTAGTTGACTTAGAACATTTTGATTTAGTTGATCGTTAATCCTTTGCTCATATTGCTTTAGGAAAAATGGAGCCACCACCACCACTATGTCGACTATGCAAGTCAAGATGCGCCAGCAGCCTTGCAACTGGCAAGCTGTTCGGCATCTACTTCCAGCCGAGTTTTCATTATGCGGCGGTAAGAAATTAGATGAAATGTAATAACTATTTTGTTTTTAGTGTTGGCATTACTGCATTGTGTCATTTTGCTTATTTTACACAGATCATCCCATGCAATGTGAGGTTGAAATTCAACAAGCTGACAGGAGAAACTGTGACATTTGAGGCTCCTGGGGGGGCGTACACTATGGAGGTCGAGAAAGAACGCAATATGTCGCAGATTGGAGGAGATGGATGGGCCCATTTCGTCGCTCGCATGCGTCTTACTGGTGGTGAGTTGATCAGCTTCTCCTTCCGAGCAGAAAGACCCAAGCTAGCTGTCATTTATCTCAACCTGGTGGAAGATGATGAAGATGACGAAGATGATGAAGATGATGAAGATAATGAGGACCCACTCGATGAAGATGATGAGGACCCACTTCATGAAGCCATCGTAGCTCAAAGAACAAGGCTGAGTGAGGAGGAGGTGTCCAACCTGTGGGACATAATTCCGCCACGTGCTGACTTTGTTGGGGTGCCATTCGTGACTCGCTTGACAAATACCATGGTTGATCGACATGATATGGTATGTTATACTTACAAATGCAAATTATCCGATGAATTACTTAGTGTACAGTCCAATGATATGGTATGTTGTGTGGAATCTAGTCGATGATATGTTTTAGTGTAGAGTTCGATCACATGCTTATTAGTGTAGAATCTAACGAAACTATTAATAGTGTAGACAATCCATGTGTACTTATTTGCGAGGCTATTTACTAATTGATATGTTTTTCTTATTCAGAAATTGGCAAAGAGCATATCTGTGAGTTATGGTATCGAGCCTGATGAAGAAGGCTCGGCTGGACTACGCCTTACTGCAAGGGGCTCCGTCACAACCTGTACTTGCCGCGTGGACATGGACGGTCGCACACACTTAAACTCGGTTGGGTGGAAGAAATTCCTCGATGGCAAGAATCTTCATGTTGGACAGGCCATCCTAATTACTATCAGGAACACCAACCGCCCAGGCTTAAGGATGATGATTGTCTTCGATATCATCTAGAACTACATATGTGTGTGTGGCTATATCATCTAGAACTACATATGTGTGTGTGTGGCTATATCATCTAGAACTACATATGATGATCGTCGTCAATATCATCAAGAACTACATATGATGATGGCCATTGATATGACCTTGTACTGCTTGAGGATGCATGTTGACTATGCATGAAATTGTTATCTAGTACTCCCTTCGTTCCAAATTACTCGTCGTGGTTTGAACTAAAACCACGACGAGTAATTTGGAACGAAGGGAGTACTACCTAGTAATGGGTTATGAATTTGATATCTACTAGCAGTACCTAGTATCTAGTATCTGAAAGGGAAACTCAAAGGGAAAGGGGTAATGGGAAAATGATGAAAGATATAGCAGTAGCGAGGGATAGCGAAATCGCTACAGGTAGGTAATAGTAGCGCGTTCTTAAAAAGCGCTGCTGATATCGTAAACAGCAGTACCGCGGGTAAGGGCCGCGCTACTACTATGAGTTAGCTGTAGTGCCTTATTAGTAGCGCGTCCACCCGCGCTACTGCTAGCCTCAAAACCCGCGCTGCTACTAGGGTTTTACCTAGTAGTGACTCTTCCTATACTGGAATCAAGAGATCGATTTCTCAATAAGTATTTTACTGAAAAACCGATCGTGACAAACTTGGTACCAGAGCCAGGCTGACTGTAGGAAGCCACTAGGTGCGATCGCTAATCGTTTATTAGCATAGTAGAGTTTATTCATATTTTCACAAATGTAGTCATTTTCTGACAGTCAGCATAAATTTATGATCCGACCATTCAGAATTTTTGCCTACTTTTGTAGATGGCTGGCAACGACTGTGAGTCACAGGTGTTCGCCAACGTGCCTGAGGGGTTCGTCAAGCTCCTCTCTTTCATCGTCCAGGTCGCGATGGGGCCATCAGTGCGCCCAGTCTTCACACTCTACCCACACAAGATCAACGACAGTCTGACCATGCACCAGGCCGCGGTGCAATTCAAGGGAGGGCGTGTTGAGTTACGCCACTTCCGGTTCTTGGGGAGAGCCATGCCTACGGAGAGGCATTCTATGCAGATGGCTGCCCGTGAGGCGATAGCTCGTCTCCGGGATGTTCTTCCTTCAATGAAGACTCGTCGCTACCGCTACCTTCCATGCCACGTGCCATACACCTGCCATTACTCATTCGCTTGCCTCAGAGGAGAGCGAGACAAGGCCTTTGAGATGCTTGTCGAGTACCTCCGAGCTCTGGAGGCAGCCTTCGACAGCATGGTGGACAACCTTGTAGCTACCCGCATGGACTCAGTCCATGGCTGTGCCGCCAACAGGAGGGAGCTCCTGCACACCGCTCCACCGCTGACTTTCATCTCGTCCTCGGCATCTCATTCACGTACCATTCTCACCACTGCTCGTCGCCTACCTAGCACCGAGGAGTTCTACCAAGTCATTGCACCCACTCCAATTCATTCTGCACCACCTATTGTGCCCACTCCTATTCGTGTTACTCCGCCTATGGCACCCGCTCCACCAGCTCAGCGCAGCGCTTCACGTCTTGAGCCTATTAGCAAGGAGGAAGTTGAGTCCCCCGCCTCACTGCGCCTCACCCTCGGCAGGCCAAGGGAGATCCTCACCATCTCCGACTAAGTACGCTTAGCCGCCATGCGATGTACCGACTTGTACTATATGTTTATATGTACATAGGTTGTGAGAAGTAGCTTGTTTGCGCATCATGTACGGTCTGGAGAAGTGCACTAGCCTAAATAACATGTCAGGAATATGCACGCATATCCTGAGTGATGTATTGTATAATTACTGCTTGCGTGTAAGATATGCAATAGTCCTTCTCCATGCGTAATCGTTTATTTTTCTTGAAAAATCCTGGAGCTTTTAAAATTTCCGTATTTGTGAATTCATTGACAGTTGCGACTCAATTTCTTTTCTTACGAATTTTATAAAACATATCCCCAGAGTGAAAGATGTCTCGTCCTTGGACGCGCTCCATGCCAGAGGAAAATTACGGCACACCACCAAACAACCATTTCACACAGGGCCAATCAAGTCAACAGGACAGTGAAACAACATTTACCCAAGTATGTCGCCTTTATGAACAGAGTCAGTAACAATATCAGGAAATGATGAACCAAGTCATCAATATGGGAAATCACCATGGATAGTATCAGCAGCAATCCAAGTTGTCTGAGCTACAGAAGACGTGTCCCCCAACATTTTCTCATACTGACAAACCTCTTGAGGCCGACGACTGGCTTCGAGACATGGAAAGAAAATTAATTATTGCACAATTTTCAGACCTATGAGAAAGTATTATATGCACCGCACTATCTCACTGGAGCAGCTGCATCCTGGTGGGAAAATTTCCTACACATGCACCCCAACGAAAATGAAATAACCTGGGAGGAATTCAAAGAAGGTTTTCGTGGGGCACACATTCCTAAAAGTGTTATGAAGATCAAGAAGAGAGAATTTGATGAACTCAAACAAAGGACCATGACGGTGTCAGAATACAACAGCCAGTTTACTCTGCTGTCTCGCTATGCCAACGAAGAGTGTATGAGTGAAAGCAAGAAGATGGAAAAATTCTTGGAAGGCCTGGCACCCGCGCTTAGATGCCAGCTGGTTGTACACACCTTCCCAGATTTCAAAACACTGGTGGATAAGGCTATTACCTTGGAAAATGAGCGACACAGCTTGGAGGATTTCCACAAACGCAAAAGGGACCAGACTACTCAGGCTCGAAACCACCGAAGCAAGGCGGAATTTTAGAAAGGTGGGACACACAAACCCACGACGAATAATTCACGCCCAATCAAGAATTTCCATGCAAGGGACAAGGAGTTCACATATCACCCAGGCGTTACTTGCGACGCTTGTGGAGAAGAAGGGCACTATGCCAAGCAGTGCCCCAAGCCAAGGAACTCAACCCCAAAGCCAAACAACGGTGGCAATAATTCAGCGCCCAAGCAAAACAATTTCAACCCCAATAACAACCACAGGAAGGGTCATCTGAACCACGTGACCAAAGAAGAAGCACAAAATGCCCCGGATATCGTACTCGGTATGTTCCCTATGAACACAATACCTGCCATGGTTTTGTTTGATTCTAGAGCTTCTCACTCGTTCATTTCGAAGAGATTTGCTTTGCAAAACAATTTTTCGATGCTTCCCTTGGAAAAATCCATGATCATCAAGTCCCCTGGGATTAAGCAAGTGACCCAGAGTTACTGTCAAGGTGTGGTTATTGAATTTGAAGGATTGAAGTTTTACGCCAACCTTATTGTATTGGAAAATAAAGGACTGAATGTCATCCTAGGGATGGATTGGTTAACCACCAACAAAGGTTTTATTGACTGCTTCAACCGGACCGTAATTCTCACCCACCGTCACGGGAAGACAATAAAGGTTTCAGCCAAAGAAAGACAAATATCTCGACAACCGAGGTTAAACAAGGTGGACGTTTCTGAGTTAAGCAAAGTTCCAGTAGTGTGTGAATTTCCAGACGTATTTCCCGAAGAACTACCAGGCATGCCACCAGACTGAGAGATAGAATTCAGCTTTGAGCTAGCACCCGGAACCGCTCCCATTTACAAGAAACCATACAGAATGGCACCATCCGAGTTGGTAGAATTGAAGAAGCAAATAAAAGAACTGTTGGACAAAGGATACATACGAGCCAGTTCCTCACCTTGGGGTTCTCCAATTTTATTTGCCAAGAAAAAGGATGGGACACTGAGATTGTGTAGAGACTATCGAGCACTTAACATGGTCACAATCAAGAACAAATACCCAATGCCACGGATAAATGATTTATTTGATCATCTCGCTCAGGCCAAAGTCTTCTCAAAAATTGACTTAAGGTCGGGATACCATCAATTAAAAGTGCGAACAGAAGATATCCCCAAGACAGCCTTCACCTCCAGATATGGACTGTATGAGTTCACAGTAATGCCGTTTGGACTAACAAACGCCCCCGCATATTTTGTTCACCTCATGAACAAAGTATTTATGAAGTTTATGGACTAGTTTGTTGTGGTATTCATCGATGATATTCTGATATACTCCAAGACACCAGAAGACCACGCTGAACATCTCAGAATTGTACTAGGAGAACTCAGGAAACATCAACTGTACGCCAAGTTCAGCAAATGTGAATTTTGGCTAAGACAGGTGGGTTTTCTGGGCCACGTACTGACCCAATAAGGTATTGCAGTACACCCGGAAAAGGTCAAGGCCGTACTTGGCTGGAAACCACCAGCCAGCGTAATGGACGTACGGAGTTTCTTGGGAATGGCAGGATACTACCGAAGATTTATTGAAGGATTCTCCACCATAGCAAAGCCAATGACGCAGCTACTCAAGAAAGACAAGAAGTTTGAATGGACGAAAGCTTGTGAGAAAAGCTTCCAAGAACTAAAAAGGAAATTAACAATGACACCAGTATTAATTGTGCCAGACATACACAAGAATTTTGAGGTGTATTGTAACGCATCCCGGAAGGGCCTGGGATGCGTATTGATGCAAGAAGGCAAGGTAGTTGCGTATATCTCCAGACAACTTCACAAGCATGAAGAAAATTATCCTACTCATGACCTGGAGTTGGCAGCAGTCATCCATGCACTCAAAGAATGGAGACACTTTCTACATGGAAATCGTTGTGAAATATACACAGACCATAAGAGCCTTAAGTATATTTTCACACAGCCGGAACTCAATTTACAGCAACGACGCTGGTTGGAATTAGTGAAGGATTATGATGTTGGAATCCACTATCATCCAGGAAAAGCAAATGTAGTGGCAGATGCCCTTAGTCGGAACCCCAGCTCGGGCAACGACAGCATACCAAATTTGAGACCAGAATTTCAGCAGGAATTTGCCAAACTCAACCTAATAATGGTCACCGAAGGCAGTGTGTCGAGTTTGGAAATACAGCCTACTCTGATTGAAAAGATTAAGGAGGCTCAGCGTGGACACCCCAACATTGAAGGCATAAAAAGAAAAGCGAGTTTGGGCAGGGCCTCAGAATTCGTCATAGATGAGCAAGGAATATTGTGGTACGGAGATAGACTTTGCGTACCAAATGTCGAGGACCTCAAACAGCAAATTCTAGCTGAAGGCCACACCGCTCCGTATTCAATCCATCCTGGAGGAACAAAAATGTACAAGGACCTTCAGGAAAATTTTTGGTGGCACGGTATGAAAAGGGACATAGCCACATTCATTGCATGTTGTGATTCTTGTCAACGCACCAAGGCCGAGCACCAGAAACCAGCCGGACTATTACAGCCAAACAAGATACCCGAGTGGAAATGGGACGAGATTGGAATGGATTTTATTGTTGGGCTACCTCGGTCACGACACAGAAATGATGCCATATGGGTCATCACCAATAGATTAACTAAGGTGGCACATTTTGTCCCGGTGAAGTCAACTCACACCACTCAGAAGCTTGCCCGGCTTTATCTTGCCCGTATCGTCTGCCTGCATGGGGTCCCAAAGACTATAATATCTGACAGAGGCACACAATTCGTCTCTAGGTTTTGGGATCACCTACAACAGGCACTAGGTACTCAACTAGCATTCAGTACCGCATACCACCCCCAGACTGATGGACAGACAGAACGCGTAAACCAAATTCTAGAAGACATGCTGAGAGCATGTGTCCTCACCTATGGGACCAGTTGGGAAGAAAGCTTGCCATACGCAGAGTTCGCATACAACAACAACTACCAGGCCAGCCTACAAATGGCACCATTTGAAGCTCTGTACGGGCGAAGATGTCATACACCACTAAATTGGTCAGAAACCGGAGACAACCATATCTTCGGCCCAGATATATATACTTAAGGAGGCCGAGGAAAAGGTTAAGATGATTAGGGATCGACTCAAGACAGCCCAAAGTCGACAAAAGAGTTATTACGATCGAAAGCATCGGGGAATCAGTTTTGAACCCGGAGAGTTTGTGTACCTACGAGTATCTCCTATGAGGGGACTGCAACGATTCAAGGTTAAGGGAAAGCTAGCACCAAGATTCATCGGACCATTCTGTATAGTGGCCCGAAGAGGCACGGTAGCCTACCAGCTAGACTTACCCGAAGAATTATCCGATGTCCACGACGTGTTCCACGTCTCACAGTTGAGGAAGTACGTGAGCAATCCAGAGAAGCAAGTATCCCATGAAAAGATTGACGTGCAACCAGACCTCACCTACCGGGAACGTCCAATAAAAATATTAGAGGAGTCTGAAAGGAGGACCCGACAGAAAACCATCAAGTTTTTCAGAGTTCAGTGGAGCAATCACGCCAAAAATGAAGCAACTTGGGAAAGAGCGGATTTTCTTCGGACAGAGCACCCACGCTTGTTTGAGGATCATCTGAAATCTCGAGGACGAGATTTTTCCTAAGGGGGTAGGTATTGTGACACTTCAAAAATTTTTTTAGAAGTTTTCAACAAAAACCTTGCTTGGTTTGAAGAGGGTTATTTAAAATCCTTCCTAAAACCTCTCTCTCTCAAAACTTTTCCCCTTGGCAAGGACTTTGATTTTTGTATCTTCTGCACCCCAGGTATTTGGTTACTAAAAACCTTTCTTCTGAGTTTCCCTTCTCAAAAACATTTCTTGAATTTTTTTTCTTTTAAAAAAGAAACCCTTAGGATTTTGGAGCTACTCTTTTGTTTTGAACCATCCTTGGTTTTACCATGCCTCATGTGGTAAAACCTCCCAAAACCCATCCTTCCTCTTTGGAGCAATCTAAACTTTCTGTTCCAACAAGTCCAACCCATTTTTGGATTTTATTTCATTTATTTTATTTCCCAAAACAATTCTCTCATTTATTTTCAGCCTAGGTGATTTGCAAAGCAAGTGCCTAATTCCCTTTGAGTTTTGATCTCAAACCTACTCCTCTGGATAGTCTTTAGCACCCCCAACCTAGATCCATCTAGATCCACTATTCCTCTTTTCAAAATTTTCAAGTTTCAACCTCTGCAAGTTTGGACCAGATTTGTCAAATTTGGTGAAATTCATATCTCCTCTTCCCCAAAAATTCTACCAAAATTCAGGCACAGGCCAGATGCAATGAGAGGCCACCCCACCAAAAATCAGCTCAAGGAAAATTCTGCACATGCCAAAATCATTTCGTCGAACACTTGGCCGGCACTGTTCCTGTGCACTTTCAGAAAGTTCAGAAAACTCAGAGTTTGCAGTGTCGTTTTTCGTCAGAGAGTTGTCACCGATCACTCGTGCACCATGGCGCTTTGTGCATGGCCCCTTCTCCTTGGCTAGAGCACCGCACGCCCTCCTGGACGGACGCAGGTGTCGGTGGCGGTGAGCATCACCGGGGCCGGCAGCTTCTGCGGCAGCAGAGCCACCCGTGGTGGCCAACGGAGCCAGCACCGGCTCGCAACGCCGTTCTGTGCCGCCCAACGCTCCCTAGCCCTCCGCGTGGCCTGATGCATGCCAGTGCACCCCGCAGCACCGTCGTCATGGCCCAACAAGCACAGGGCGCGCCCTCTGCCACCGACGGGCCCGCGCCGCCCCATTCTGTCGAAACCAACCTTGCGCGCCAAATCCACCATGGGTTAGCCTCTAAACGGAACCCGTAGACCTCCACGTTGATGCCCAACCCCCTAAGCACCCCGACCAAGCACTGCGCAGCCGTAACCATCGCCGGAGATCCCCATTCTCGGCCACCACCTCGGGTCGCCTATAAAAAGGAGTCCCGAGCTCATTCTCGAGCACGCACCACCACCGCACCTCACCAGTACCCCGCCAAGCCACTAGGAGGACCTCGAGGAGGTCTCCTCCTCCAACTCCGGCCGCCCCGATCCACCTCGGACACCAGCTCGAATCACTCCGGTGAGGCCATCCCCGACGCCCAAACCTCGTCAGTAGCCACCTCGAGCACCCAGTAAGCTAACCCAAGCTTCGATTTGACCTTCGCAGCCCTCCCCGAAGAGATCCAACTCCACCCGAGCCGCCGTCGGCCGGAGCAAGGGCCGCCGTCAACGTGGTGCTCGCCGACGACCACCACCACCACCCACCGACGTGGAAGGACACGCTGAACATATAGGTACCCGTGGATCACCGCCGGCGACCACCGCAGCTCTCGGGCACCCGCGGGCTTTGTTCTTCCCAGTTTAAATTTTTTAAACCTAATGGGTGGGACCCGCCTGTCAGCCTCTCTTTTCTTTTAAACGAACCGTTTTCTGAAAACGTATTCGGGCAAATACGCTTTCAGTCTGAAGCGTTTTTCTGGCCTTTTCTGTTCAGCCCCTGGGAAGTTTCTGTTTCATTACAGAGAGGTCCCTGGATTAAAACCCTTATAACTTTTAAACAGAACTAATTTTTGATTGATTCTTTTCCTGTCATCTTTATTTTTCGGTCTAGTTTTTTGTCATATTTATCTGAAAAATATTTAACACTTTTCTGTGCACTTGCGGTATTTACGTTAAGTACATATTTTTCTTATATCGTACATACCAGAGGAGGTGACACAGCCGCGAACTTTGCCAAGTTAGACTCCGACTACTCTGAACCAGGAAAGCATGTTTGAACTTTTGATATGATGAGTGCTTGTTGCATGTTTGCATTTAGTAGTTTCATGGCATGTTTATGAGCATTTCGTTAAATGTTATAGTTCATGCAAACATGAGGCAAGTGAGTTTCGGAAATCCATATGTTGTTGGATATAAGTTTGCATGGCCATGTGATGGCATGAGAATGGGTAAGATGGCAGTGTTGTAGCATGCCAGTCTTATGCCAGACCATTTGACTTCAGTATCAACGTGAATCAAGTCACGTTCCCATTCGTTTTCCTTCCTGTACTACCACATGTTTTCCAAAGGAATATGGCTTAGTAAGTTGCAAACCGCTTTCCTGGTACACACCAAATAGAGAGGCCGTGATGAGGGTTCCATGGCCCTGGATTAAAGCCCGTCATCCAGTCAGGGGGCATGGGTGTTTCCGGTTGGGACCGAGAGGGGGGCACCCCTTAGAGCGCGCGTATAGAAATTTGATCCCATGCTATTCGAGATTGTGACCTCCCCATCTCAAAGTTTTTCTTGGATGTTGTCTAGGGTGATTCCTGGCATCGTGAGGTGGAATGGGTGTGTACCGGTTAGATGTGTTTCTACCGAAATACCGTAAATGGAACTAGTCCTTCGTGACTACAGAAATCCGTTGGCTGTGGGCAACTAGTACAAACTCTGCAGAGTCAAAAATCCTTTGAATCATCTTGTACATGTCCAAGTACTGTGTTCATCTTATCTTGTCAAATGTCAGTCTCAGTGACAAAACTCCGGTGAACCACATGAGTGTTAAGTCCAGTTAAAAGTTTCTTCCTATGGATGGACTAACCCGTTTATTTTATGTGTTGAATATTGTCTATGAGTATTATATTTTCATGAATTTATCAGATATGAGTAATGAAATATAAGCCCTTTCTGCGATGTCGCTCAGACGTCCGTCTGTGGCACACTGTTATTTACTTTTGATATAAGCCCTTTCTGTGATTTCGCTCAGATGTCTGACTGTGGCATACCTGTTATTTACTTTTAACATAAGCCCTTTCTACGATGTCGCTCAGACGTCCGAATGTGGCATACCTGTTATTTACTTTTGATATAAGCCCTTTCTGCGATGTCGCTCAGAC
>NC_057804.1:501114618-501116728 GCF_018294505.1 Triticum aestivum
TGTGATTTACTTTTGACATAAGCCCTTCTGCGATGTCGCTCAGACGTCTGACTATGGCATACCTGTTATTTACTTTTTATATAAGCCCTTTCTGCGATGTCGCTCAGACGTCCGACTGTGGCATGCCTGTTATTTACTTTTGACATAAGCCCTTTCTGCGATGTCGCTCAGACGTCCGACTGTGGCATACTTGTTATTTACTTTTGAGATAAGCCCTTTCTGTGATGTCCCTCAGACGTCCGACTGTGGCACACTGGTAATTTACTTTTGATATAAGCCCTTTCTGTGATGTCGCTCAGACATCCGACTGTGGCACGCTTGTCATTTACCTTTCAATATAAGCCCTTTATGTGGTGTCGCTTAGACGCCCGACTGCGGCATGATTATTTATTTGTTTACCTTTCAAGGCGTCGCTCCAGACACCCGATCGGTCTGCAGTTGTTTATTGAATTTCGGGAAGACTACTACCCGACTTCCTTTTTACTTATCATGTCGTGCAAATATTTATTATTTGAATGAGCATTATTACTTTTGCTCATGACACATTCATGCATGCATTTGTTATATCTTTTGTCCGAACTGTCTTGCGAGTACTTTCAAAGTACTCACCTGGCTTGTTGATTTGGCCAGATGTTGCTGAAGGCAATCTCATGGATGAAGAGTTCGATAGCGAGTCTGACGCCTAGAGGAGTCCCAGTCAGTCCCGTGCGATCCTGGATTTGGTCACTGTATTATATCCGCTTCCGCTACCCCAGAAATAAATTCATCGAGCCTCACCTCGACGCTCATTGAGCTGCCAGTTTAGGAGCCAAGTTATCCACCACCACTTTTATCTCGAGTTTGTAGCATGTCACCACACCCCTGTGTCATAACCGCCCTTATGTACAACATTGGCGTGTTTGTAATAAATTGTTGAGCAACCTCAGCTCAACCCTGTAATATATTTGATGCTACTGGTCTTCTGTATTCAAGTATTTGTCTACCAGTAAGTATAACTCTTCCTATATTGGAATCAAGAGATCGATTTCTCAATAAGTATTTTATTGAAAAACCGGTCGTGACACGGGCCCTCAAAGACTGCGGCCTTGGTTGACGCATGGCGACTGATTAGACGTGGGTGTCTCCGCTTCCCCATGCTACCTCGGCAACTGCCCAACTGACAAAAAGACTAGTGTCGGCGTCAAAACCAGCAGATCTCGGGTAGGCGGTCCCAAGCTGTGCGTCTTAGGATCAATGGTAACATGAACACGGGATTTTACCCAGCTTTGGGCTCTCTTGATGAAATAATACCCTACATGCTGCTTGATTGACTATAATGAGTATAGGGGTTACAAGAGTTGATCTACCTCGAGATCATATGTTGTGGTCTAAGCCTAGAGGTATGATGAGTAATGTCATAATCTATCGACCAGCCTGTCCTCGGTTTATATAATGTAACAGAGGCCTAGGATAACAAGAGTCCTAGTCGAATACGCCGGTGGGGGGAGTCCTTGCCTTGATCACCAAGTCTTGTAGAATCTCCCTTGTGTATATTTTGGCTGTCCGAACTGGCCCATGAGTAAACGGCCATGGGGGTCCTCGGCCCAATCCAACTGATCGGGAGACGACGTGGTGACTACCCCGTAGTCCAGGACACCGTCACATTACTAGGGAAAACCTTATACACAGAATCTTACCAGTAGCGCGTGTTAAAATGAGGTGCTACTGCTAATTAGCAGTAGTGCTTCTTCCAAAACCGTGCTGCTGTTACCCTCTTAGCAGTAGCGCGACAGGAACTGAACGCGCTACTACTATAATTGCCACACCGTTCCCGACGTGCTAGGTATAGTAGTAGCGCCCTTCTAGAAAAGGCTCTACTACTACCGATTTTAGCAGCAGCGCGTTTTCCCCTCCCACGCTACTGTTAAATCTATTCTCACCTAACCCCCCGCGCGGCCTGATTCCCTCCTGAGATCTTCCTCCCCCAATTCACCACTCTCTTCTCCCCCTCGCCGCCGTCTCGCTGCCGTCTCACCCGACCCCGCCTCGTGACCGTCTCCCCTGACCCCGCCTCGCCGCCGTCTCCCCCGGCCCCGCCTAGCCGCCGTCTCCCTTGACCCGCCTCGCTGCC